>NC_043982.1:28450862-28453362 GCF_902150065.1 Myripristis murdjan | reverse complement strand
AAACTATATGCCATATCACATGTGCATATTATTTTTCTGTTAATGATAGGATTTGTTTATACTTGCATGTATAATGAGTGTGTATTCCTGATTTGTGTGCACTTGTGTGTGTGTGTGTGTGTGTGTGTGTGTGTATTTGTGAGTGTCTTATGACTATGACTTAATTCATACAGCACTTGTGTGACAGATAGGGATTTATGGGATGCATTGTTATCTAAGTGCTATGCTATATTATGTTTTCTTTTTTTTATTCTCCTTTTTTAAAACTATTGGTAATTGTTGGTACTTCCAAATTGCGCATATTTATTTCCAGTCATATGCTACCTTTGCTACTTTTTGAGCCTCTTGAGGGTTTTTAGGCAATTCTTTCTCACATTTCCCTGCTAACTGTATTTTGTATCTTTTAATTTTTAAGTTTAAATAAACAGCTGGTTTACTTTTAAGTTCGTATTGTGTTGAAACCTTTGCAGCTAATGTTTCTGTTTTAGATCGCAGATTTAAAAAAAATCTAGTAGTAGTAGTAGTATTAGTAGTACTAGTAGTATTAGCAGTAGTAGTATTGCTGTTAAATTGGAGTTGTGCTGAGTGTATCTCCCAGTGACTGTGACTAGTCCACCACCAAATAATAAAAAACAACAGCCTCTGGAGTTTTCCATCAATACTCGGGGACAATATGGTGCTTCAATTACCACTACAGGGAACCAGGGAGAGAGAAAAATATGGTAACATACATTATTTATGGTATAAAATGAGTCGACAGTTGAAGCGGTGTGGATATGGCTTGTTCTCAGCAGAGAATGGCAGTATGTCAGACTGCCACTGCTTGCAATAGGAAACAGAGGAAAAACAGCTTTTCTGTGGAATAACATCATTCAGTGTTTCCAGGTTATGTAATGAGAGCTGAAGTTGTTTGGGTACGGCTCTGGATATCCAGTAGACAAGGTGGAGTTAGATCAGAATACATTAGAATTGCTAAGTGTTGTTCCGCATTGCTCTATGGAGGAAGTGCTATTAGTGCATGCAGTATTTTATGCCTTCAGTAAATCTATATTTTTTCAATTCGTTAGAAGCGAGCAATCAACGCTAACATATCAAATAAATGCTTTTTGTTGTTTACTGTAAACACAAAACCAATATGTCAGCTTGGCAATATCATCACATATTGGTTGACAGATTTATCAGTATCAGTGTTTATCCTGGCTGATATGGAAACAAACAAACAAAGAGTGCAGTATGGAACTTTTACATCGAAATACATTTTTGTTGTGTTCATTCTGATGCTCAATGAGCTCACACAATAATGAGTAAGCTGATAAAACTCCCTGCATTCTGTAATATTGCTAGCATTGCAAAGCTGGTGTGTGTGGCGACATTCCCGCACTGCTGCACAGCTGACCTTTACTGACGTGTTTTACATCAACCGCACTTCACAACTTCGACTGGCATTATATAACTGAAATTATAGCAAGGCTAATTACCTTGTCTGATGACTCTTTGACTCTCTTAGTTTTTTTCTCCTGCTTTCTTTTGTACATGCAGAGTGAAAAGCATCACCAAGAACAAGATGGGATGTACTTTTCAAGCAGCATTTAATTTACCAACACAAGAGGGAGACAAATCATTCAGGGGTGTAAAGTTTCGCACTGTAATTTTAAAATGTTGAAATGTTTATAGTTCAGCTGTAAAATATCAAGTTTCTAATACGTATCTTTATTACAACTATTGGAGCATCAAATTTGAATTTTGTTTGCTGCAGTGTGTTTTTATGTATGCACTAGAAAAGTGGACTCTGCTGGGCAGGCTGTGTGTCCAGCGTGTGTGTATGAGAGTTGTGGAATGAAAGGGAGACAATATGCAGAGTACGACAAAAGCATTTCAGCAGCTAGCTGACATTACTGAATGTTTTCAAACAACTACAATGTTGTAATGTTTAATTGAATGAATACAAGCCACAGCTGTCTAACCTTGGCATGCAAATCTGGACAGGAACAATTCCAAAAGACCAGCGATGTAAAATGTCAACTTCAATGTGATAATGCCGTCAAAGGAATCCACCAACTAACGTGCCACCATGTACCTTAATTTTTGAACATATGGCAAGAAATTATGTTTGTAACTGTGTTTGAATCTGTGGCAACAAGACATGATTGGTTTTCCCTAACGGAAACAAAAAAATAAAACAAAACAAAACAAAACAAAAAAAGTTGTTTATCACTTGCAGCCCCTACCAGCCAGTTCAGAGGAGTGACGAGTTAGCACTGATTTGTGGTATAAAACAGGTTTTTCAAAGGCTTTGAATCACTGCAACCACGAGACTCACTTGATCATGCAGTCATAACTGTGAACAAAAAATATTAGACTGACAGGCCCAGTATTATTCAAGATTAGCTGCGGACAGATACAAACACAGACAGACAGATACACACAACCGAACATGTGATCCCCTCCAGGATGTCGTCTGGTGGAGATAAAAATCTGGGCCAATACATTGTTACTGGAA